>NC_091951.1:160300690-160303094 GCF_031021105.1 Erythrolamprus reginae | reverse complement strand
AAAATCGCAGCCTGTGTTGCCTGCAGCTGCGATGGAAAACCGAGCCAGGAGCCGCGGTGATGCTGCTCTCGGCTTGGGGTCCCTCGCCGCCGCAGGCAACACGGGCTGCGATTTTCTGGGCCGGCGAGGCTCAGCGGATCAAGCCGCGCCTCCGGATCAAGCCGCGCCTCCCGGGCCTTCCGTCACTGAGCCTCGCCAGCCCGGAAAATCGCAGCCCGTGTTGCCTGCGGCGTCGAGGGAAACCGAGCCAGGAGCCGCGGTGATGCTGCTCTCGGCTTGGCTTCCCTTGCCGCCGCAGGCAACACGGGCTGCGATCTTTCGGGCCGGCCAGGCTCAGCGGATCAAGCCGCGCCTCCCGGGCCAGGCGGCTGCCTTCCGTCACTGAGCCTCGCCGTCCTGGAAGATCGCATGTGTGGAAGAGGTCTCAGCGGATCAAGCCGCGCCTCCCGGATCAAGCCGCGCCTCCCATCACTGAGCCTCTCCAGCCCGTGTTGCCTGCGGCGTCGAGGGAAACCGAGCCAGGAGCCACGGTGATGCTGCTCTCGGCTTGGCTTCCCTCGCCGCCGCAGGCAACAGGGGCTGCGATTTTCCGGGCCGGAGAGGCTCAGTGTCGGAAGGCCCGGGAGGCGCGGCTTGATCCGCTGAGCCTGGCCGGCCCGAAAGATCGCAAGGCACGTTGCCTACAGCGGCGAGGGAAACCAAGCCGGGAGTAGCGGCGACGCTGCTCCGGTTGCCTGGTCCTCTCCTGCCTCCCACGCTGATGTTCCCCGCTGCGTCGGGCGCCGCCAGCCCCGAGTCAGACGCACCCCTCGCCGCCGCGCCCAGCCGCTGCCCGCCCCGTCCTAGCCGGAGCCTGAGCCGGGCCCGCTCGGTCACGCCTTGCCCGCCGCCCGCCCGATCCTGCGCCTCCTGCTTCCCCCCCCCAAGCCAAAAATACAAAGGCGGTCTGCCGCCGCCCCGCGGAGCAATGGGAAGCTGAAGCCGCTGGCGGTTTCAGACTCCGTTTGCTCCATGCTGCTCCGCCCTGCCTGTCATGTGGCGGCAGACCGTCTTTGTGTTTTTCGCTGAGGGGGGAGCAGGAGGACCTTCCTGACTCCCTTCCCCAGCGCCGGACCTCCTGCCTTCCCTCCCAGCCAAAAACCCAAAGCGGCCTCCCGAACGTTTTCCGTCTTACCAACCAACCTGCCGCCGCCGCCGAGAAGCCCCGCAGCCCAGCTGTCACCTTTTAAAACAGCCGGGTGGCTTCCCAGCAGCTTCCCGAAGCCGAACGCCAAACCCGAACTTACGGGTTCAGCTTCGGGAGGCTGCTGGGAAGCCCCCCGGCTGTTTTAAAAGGTGACAGCCGGGCTGCGGGGCTTCCCAGCAGCCTCCGGAATGCCGAACCCGGAAGTTCGGGTTTGGCGTTCGTAAGATGAAAAACGTTCGTAAGAAGAGGCAAAAATTTTCTGAACCCCGGGTTCGTATCACGGGTTGTTCGTAAGACGAGGGGTTCGTATCTTGAGGTACCACTGTATATCCATCCTAAGATATAAAATACAGTGGTACCTCATCTTACGAATGTCTCTTCTAACGAACTTTTTGAGATAGGAAACCAGTGTTTAAGATTTTTTTGCCTCATCTTTTGAACTATTTTCACCTTACGAACCCAAGCCGCTGCTGCTGCTGGGATGAAGGGGTTTCTTTTTTTCCCCTTTTTTGAAGAAAGAAAAGGGAGGGGCGGCTTGGAGGGGGAAAGAGTTTGCATTTAAAAAAGTAGGAGAACAGCGTGCTTGCACAGGCACTGAAAGGGTGTCTTTTGAAGAAAGAAAAGGGATGGGCGCCCCCCTTGCCTTTCTTCCTTCCCACTCACCCTTTAGCCTAGCCTTGCTTCTTCCACCCGCCCCCTTTAGCTGCTCCTCCCTGCCCTCTGTTCGCCTCCCTTCTAAAGTTTGGGATTTTCCTGAAGGATTTGCAACGCATTATTTGCTTTTACATTGATTCCTATGGGAAACACTGTTTCATCTTATGAACTTTTCACCTTACGAACCTCCTGGAACCAATTAAGTTCGTATCATGAGGTACCACTGTACAGGAAATAGTATAAGGGCAGACTAGATGGACCACGAGGTCTTTTTCTGCCGTCAGTCTTCTATGTTTCTATGTTTGTTTCCTAGGGAAATTGATAACTTTTGAAGGTAGTTCTAGAAGGGTTGGGGGGTTTTTGGCCTGATCTCTTGAGACAGAGCTAGAAGGAAATGCTTGGAAGGAAGTGATTCGTGCATTTGGTTATTGATCCCAGTCACTTGGTGATTTTTGAAAGGAGGAGAGGCTAAATTAGGGAAGCTTCCTCCCAGCTTCAGACTACCTTCCTGTTGCTGATCAGAAAGGAAAGACCTATTTCCCTTTCTCTAGCTGTGGACAAAAG
>NC_091951.1:160285690-160295690 GCF_031021105.1 Erythrolamprus reginae | reverse complement strand
TCCTGTTAAAGAGAAGATTATATATATTATTATAAAAATCAGGGTCTTGCATTCTGGTCTCCGTCTGGGGATGGGAAATAGATTCAGCAACTTGATTTATGGCCAGTGACGCAAGTCACGCGATGCATGCAGAAAATTCTCGGCTCGATCCATGGCCGTTCTGACTTCGATTGGAGGAGGATTGTGACTCGAAAGCCTGGAAAGCCACTGCTGTACTGTGTGCCATCAAGGCTGAGTTAGATGGACCAATGGTCTCTGGTTCAGTCATACTGTATGCCATATATGCTCTCAATCTGAGTATTGTATTGGCAGTTCTGTGTTAGCAAAAACTTCAGAAGAGAAGGATTTAGGGGTAGTGATTTCTGACAGTCTCAAAATGGGTGAACAGTGTGGTCGGGCAGTAGGGAAAGCAAGTAGGATGCTTAGCTGCATAGCTAGAGGTTTAACAAGCAAGAAGAGGGAGATTGTGATCCCACTGCATAGAGCGCTGGTGAGACCCCATTTGGAATACTGTGTTCAGTTCTGGAGACCTCACCTACAAAAAGATATTGACAAAATTGAACGGGTCCAAAAACAGGCTACAACAATGGTGGAAGGTCTTAAGCATAAAACTTACCAGGAAAGACTTCATGAACTCAATCTGTATAGTCTGGAGGACAGAAGGGAAAGGGGGGACATGATCGAAACATTTAAATATGTTAAAGGGTTAAATAAGGTTCAGGAGGGAAGTGATTTTAATAGGTAAGTGAACACAAGAACAAGGGGGCACAATCTGAGGTTAGTTGGGGGAAAGATCAAAAGCAACATGAGAAAATATTATTTTACTGAAAGAGCAGTAGATGCTTGGAACAAACTTCCAGCAGACGTGGTTGGTAAATCCACAGTAACTGAATTTAAAGATGCCTGGGATAAACATATATCCATCCTAAGATAAAATACAGGAAATAGTATAAGGGCAGACTAGATGGACCTTGAGGTCTTTTTCTGCCGTCAGTCTTCTATGTTTCTATAAAATAACAATTTAATTAAAATAATCTTTTCTGTGGAGGCCCTGCCGGGGTGTCTGAATGGGAAATAGAGATTCTCACAAACATCAACTAGTGCGAGCAACTCTTAATTTATTACAAAAGGAGTTTTACACAAGTTCCCCCCTCCCCCTCTAAAACGAGGCTGTTACTTATTGGTTTACTTAGACACTGTCTCCCTGTGGGAGAAGAATTACACACAACCAATATATATGCCATCCTACATTATGAGGCTGAGTGCAAATGCACTTACTTGTGACAACTGGTTTTCTCTCACTCCAGGCAAATCATCTGTTCAAAGTTTGTTCAGAATTAAGCTTGCCTGAAGTTGTGGCACCCGTAACCAAAATGTCTGACATACTCAATATCCTACATTTGGATGACACCTCTAAACAATCATGGGTCAGTAGTTTCAGGGGGAGGAAGGCGGTAGCTGTGAACGCTCAGGTTTATGTCAAGCAAGCTATATGATAAAGATGAGCAATACAGTTCTCCAGATCCAGTCATCTTAGGAGACAAGGTGAGTTATAAAACTTGATGGGAGTTCTGTGATCCAGGGGGCCACACACTGTCCATTTTTACAATAAAGCATAATGTTCAGGTCGTACCACACAAAAATTCATTAACTATTCTTTGCGGCATATTGGATTAGTAAATTTGATGAACGCATAATTCATAATGCTTTAATAATTTTCCTCTTTGTGGATGGGGCATTAAATTTATACCGCTGAATCCAAATCAAATTATTCTGTTCCTCTACAACAGTGTTTCCCAACCTTGGCAACTTGAAGATATTTGGACTTCAACTCCCAGAATTCCCCAGCCAGCAAATGCTGGCTGGGGAATTCTGGGAGTTGAAGTCCAGATATCTTCAAGTTGCCAAGGTTGGGAAACACTGCTCTACAAATCTGTAACTCATCCCTAAACATAGACCTATGAGAAATTGCTACCTGGGCTATTACTTTTGAACAACAAGTGAAATGTACTAGCAGACTAACAAAAAAACCCCCGAGGGCTGTGGCCTGCTACTGGGTCATGGCCTATTTACAACCGGGTTGCACGAGTGGTGGGCTAGCACATACAGATGTGCACAGCTCAATTTGTGCAATTTAAGCTGTGTGTGCAGAGCAGCTTGCCACATGCGCAAGTTGAGCAATGCGTGCGTACACACCAGCCTGCTTCTTGCGCAGCCCTGTTCTCTTCTCCCTCACCAGGCCACAAAGATTGGAGACCACTGTACTACAGTAAGTTTTCTTCATGTTCAACTTCATCCTCTGGAAGACGAGTATCCAAGAGTAAATCTGTGGGCTTTTTTAAGAGCAGAGAGAAAGTGGGTTTTTTTCCAATCCATTTCTGGATTATCCTAGGTACGTGAGAAGCTTCACTATTTTGCTTTAACTGTAATTAAGTTATTCAGACCACTTGTTCAATCTTTCTGGATGAGTTTGTTCTCTTTCATCAAATTTGCATTTAATCAAAGCAAAAAAATCCATCCATCACACCCTTTTCTCAAAAGATTTACTTGTTAAAATTCTGCATGTTCTACAGCGCTTAAAATGCACTATTAGGAATCCTCTTCTGTCCACCCATAGTGTAGATGCTTTTATAATCTCATTTCTGCCCCTGTTCTCCTTTTTCATTCCTTTGGAACGAATTTTTGTTTGATACAACTCTCAGTAACTGCTCATCAGTTGATGCTGGGGATTGCACAGCTAAGATGCCCATTGGTGAAGTAGCTATTTTAGCTCTCCCTGAAATACAGTTGTGTACCAGAGTTTCCTCCTATCTCCTAAGGACTCTTCCACATACTACCACATCAGGGGTGATTTGCTCCCAGTTTGGACCAGATCGCCCGAGCCAGTAGTGACCCACTGATGATGTCACCGGACTGGATTGATGGTTGCAGGTCTGTGGGTGCCGCCAACCTTTTTTTTTTTTTTGCCTTAATTTTTTTTTAAATTTCCCCCCCCTTCTGACATGCACAGAAGCCAGATTCTGGCATGCGGTCGCCATCTTTTTTCCATCTTTTTTAAAAATAGGATTTTTTATTAATGCAAGGTGTAACAGTGTGGGAGGGAGAAAACCGGCAGCAAGGTAAGTTGGAACCCATCCCTGCGTCACATTATCCCAAGATGGAGCTACTTTGCCTAAGGATCTGGCAGGGGCTTTGCTAAAGAAAAGAGGAGTAAATTTCCAGCAAGTTTTAGGGAAAGGATAACATGTTGAAAAGAAGGAAGCAAAAGCTAGAATGAGTTTTGAATGTGCAAAGCAAGGAGAAAAGCCCTATGGGAGCTCTGACCAGGCTCTTCCTACGAGCAAAACATGGAAACCAGGAATTTCCTCAAAGGGGGTTCCAGCCTTTCCTGACCAATCCTGCAGTGGACAGGAAATCTCCAGTGAGTTTTGAGAAATGACTAAACCTTTTTTGCCTAGTAATCCTGACTGCAAGCCTGCCACGGTAGTATCACTATTTAATTATTTTATTCACGAAGTCATAAAATGTATCATTTTAGAAGATAGACTCACAAATTTAGAGAATTAATTCAGTGTAATATGCACACTTAGCAAGTGAGTTGAATTAGGAAGTCTATAAAGACGGCCTTCTGCTTTGTCACACAGGTAGGGTTCAACTTACAACCATTCGTTTAGCGAACATTCAAAGTTACAATAGCACTGAAAAAAGTGACTTATTTCTTGCTGTGGTTCTCAACCTGGGGTTGGGACCCCTTTGGGGGTCGAACGACCATTTAACAGGTCGCCTAAGGCCATGGGAAAGACAAATTTCCCATGGTGTTAGGAATTAATGCTTCTATTCTGGCGCCTTGGAACATATTTTTACAATCCGACCAATCAGGCATTTACAGTGGAAGTGTCTCTCTGACCTCCCTGACAATCAGCTCAAAGCTCTGTTGAGAGAATTAGCACTGGACTTATGATTGGGGGTCACCACAACATGAAGAACTGTATTAAACGGTTGTGGCATTAGAAAGTTTGAGAACCACTGTATTACTGTTTATCATATGACTGTTGCAGGGCCTCATGATCAAAATTCAAATGCTTGGCATCCGACTCATATTTATGACAATTGAAGTGTCCCACTGTCAAGTGATCAACTTTTGCAACCTGAGAAGCAAAGTCAATGGGGAAGCCAGATTCAATTAACAACTGCAGGGTTTTCACTTAACAACTGCAGCAACAAGGTTGTAGAATGGGAAAAAACAAATGTACCGCTTAACAACATAACTTTGGAGCTCAGTTGGGATCCTCAGTCAAAGAGTACCTTCCTAAGCTGCAACATAACCCATAGTAATGATGTGTAGGTCCCCTATTAACCATAGGATCTCGGGTCTGGATATAGCTTGCTTTCTCTTTTTGGAGGGACGGGGTGTGTGTAGTAAGATATGGGGAAAGTTACTGGAAAAGCCTATTACCATATCCCTTATTCCAGAGTGCAGGCTATGGAAGGGGTCCAAACCCTTTGGAGGAGAGACCAAAATAAGTACAAAGAATAAAAAGGAAGCTGTGACAATAACAGGAATGTCACCCTTCCATTCTCCCAAAGACAATTAATGCCTTCCTTTGAAGCTCTTGTTCTAGTCATTCATGTGCAAGGGCTTAATTCCTTCTCCATCCTGATCTTTTGTTCACTCATTACTCTGGAAGTGCACCGAAACCACAGTATGTTTATCTTAGCCGCTAGCATTGAAGCACTTGGAAAGCCGGAAAAAATAACTGGAGAAAGAAGAGACCTCAGTTGCTCTTGAGGGAACAGCTTCAAAGAGAGTTGCTAAGAGGGTGCAAGAACCATTTAGTGATTGGTTAGCGTTGTTTTCCTGTCTGACAACTGAGGAAAAAACATATACTGGACCTAAGTAAATTATATATTGTAATAATTTCTTATATTTCTCCCGTTAGCACGAAATCCCAGGACAATCATGGTATATACAATATTTGTAGACACCAATAAAATTCTAAATCATGTTTTATATGAATGCAAAAGGGCCAATTCTTAATCAAGGGATTGATGGAAAAGCTTCACCTTCACCTAATGCAGTGTTTCCCAACCTTGGCAACTTGAAGATATTTTGACTTCAACTCCCAGAATTCCCCAGCCAGCATTTGCTGGCTGGGGAATTCTGGGAGTTGAAGTCAAAATATCTTCAAGTTGCCAAGGTTGGGAAACTCTGACTTAATGGCAAAAGCAAGCTGATGCAGATACAATCTAATCTCCAGGAGAAATATATTGCACACCCCACAGTAGGCATGCCATTATTCAGAAGGTGCCATATTGAGTCCAGAAGTTCTGTTTGAGGACCTTATCAGCAAAAGTGACTCCCAGGACATTTTAATGCACGAGCAGAATAATATTCAGTCTTAACTTTTTATATATCAAAGCAAACACTGTGGATCAGTTTTATTTATTTAATTCGACTTCTATGCCGCCCAATCCTGAAGGACTCAGGGCGGCTGAGAACAACGATGTAAATACAAAACAATTTTTTAAAACTCAAATTTAAAATCTAAAAAATTATAATACCCTAATTAAAACACCCATAAATTAACCAATCACAACATGCATACTAAACATTCATACAATTTGGCCATGATAGTTGTTAATTCATGGCCCCTCCCAGGCTTTTTGGCAAAGCCAGGTCTTCATGGCCTTGCGGAAGACCCGTAGCGTGGGAGCAGTACGGACATCCAGGACAGGAGGGAATTGATTCCATAGAGCTGGGGTGGCAACAGAGAAGGCTTCCTCCCTCGCGGCCCTGTCACCCTGCATTGCTTAGTCGATAGGACCCGGAGGAGGACAACTCTGTGTGCTCTTATTGGTCTCTGGGATGTATATGGCAAATAGTCTGGTCCTGAGCCATGTAAGGCTTTAACAGTAAACAAACTAAATTCACACAAAGAATTGTGTCTTGATTTGTCACCGTTTACTAAATAAACCAGGAGTGTCAAACTCGCGTCACAGCGCCATCACATGATGTATTGGGACTTTTTCCCCCATCACTGAACCAGATGTGGGTGTGGTCACCACGTGAAGCATCCGGCGCACGGGCCAGGAGTTTTG
Organism: Erythrolamprus reginae; assembly: GCF_031021105.1. Taxonomy (NCBI): domain Eukaryota; kingdom Metazoa; phylum Chordata; class Lepidosauria; order Squamata; family Dipsadidae; genus Erythrolamprus; species Erythrolamprus reginae. The sequence continues at coordinate 160,289,591 of NC_091951.1, read as the reverse complement.
GTAGCCCTGAAATAAACCACTATTGGCTGGATTCTTAAACACACACACATATTTAATTTTAAAACAGTTTATAAATTGCAATGCCTAGCTTTGTACAACCTCCTAAACCAAAGTTGAATATCAACTGCTGGATGGCTCAACATGAAATGTGAATCCTACCGCTGCCTGCTAATATGGCCTTTAGGGATCCTTGCAATGAGATCTTTCACTGTCAGTCAGCAGCCAAAATCATTGAATTGTGTACGAGCTACAATTTCCAAACTTTCTTCAATAGCAGCACTTGTGCAGTACCAGAACAGAGCATATTTGCTGTAAACGACTGCAACTGGAAGTAGGCTTGGCAATACTTCTGCAACAGAGTTAACCTCCCATCAGTCAGGAATACTTCCAATACTTCCTTATTCTACAGCTCTGCCCAGAGGAAGCAGTTCTTCCTGGAATCAACAGTCCACTCTATTTCCATATCTCCAGGCAATTTCTTTTTACTGCTTTTCATTCAAATTATTCTTCGTTCCAGGTTTTAAACAAATACAGTGATACCTCATCTTACGAACCCCTCTTCATATGAACTTTTCATGATACAAACCCAGTGTTTAAGATTTTTTTGCCTCTTATTCTGAACTATTTTCACCTTATGAACCTGAGCAGCCGCCAGGATTTCCCTGAGACTCCTCGATTGCCTTCATTTTTGCCAGCAATGCTTTGAATCCCAGCAACAAACGCCCCCCCCCATCCAAACTGCATGGGGAAAAGACTCATGGAGCTCAAGAGAGGAGAAAGGTGTGGGAGAAATGAGCAGAATGGGGTGGGCAAAAACGGGAGGGACCATGGAGCTCAAGAGAGGAGAAAGGTGTGGGAGAAATGAGCAGAACGGGGTGGGCAAAAACGGGAGGAACCCATGGAGCTCAAGAGAGGAGAAAGGTGTGGGGAAAATGAGCAGAATGGGGTGGGCAAAAATGGGAGGGACCCATGGAGCTCAAGAGAGGAGAAAGATGTGGGAGAAATGAGCAGAACGGGGTGGGCAAAAATGGGAGGGACCCATGGAGCTCAAGAGAGGAGAAAGATGTGGGAGAAATGAGCAGAACGGGGTGGGCAAAAACGGGAAGGACCCATGGAGCTCAAGAGAGGAGAAAGGTGTGGGGAAAATGAGCAGGACAGGGTGGGCAAAAACAGGAGGGAAAGACCCATAGAGCTCAAGAGAGGCTCTTCACCTTGCTTCGTTGGGACTGCCACCTCTTGCCACCTCTCACTGTCCTTCCCCCCACTCCATTCACCTCAGCTTAGTCTGCCCCCCCTGCTTTTTTTTAAAAGCCTCAATGTTTTGGATTTTCCTAATGGGCTTGCACGCATTATTGGCTTTTCCATTGATTCCTATGGGAAACATTGTTTCATCTTACGAACTTTTCACCTTACGAACCTCCTCCCAGAACCAATTAAGTTCGTAAGACGAGGTATTACTGTACAGGCAATCCTCGATTTACAACAGTGACCGAAGTTGCAACAGGAGTGAAAAATAGTGACTTATGGCCGTTTTTCTTTCCTATGACCATCACAGCATCCCCCTGGTCATGTGATTTACATTCAGATGCCTAGCAAGTGATTCATATTTATGACGGTCACAGCGTCCCTAGGTATTTTGGTTTCCTTTTGTGACCTGACAAGCAAAGTCAACGAGAAAGACAGATTCACTTAACAACTGTGTTACCAATTTAACAACTGCAGTGATTCACTTAACAAAAGTGGCAGGGAAAGTCGTAAAATGGGGCAAAATTCACTCAACAAATTTCTCATTTAGCAACATAAAATTGTGGGCTCAACTGTGGTCGTAAGTTGAGGACAATCAGTACCATCACAGTTTCACCAAACTCCATTGGAAGAGAAAGAAGATTATTAGTGATGAGTACAGTAGAATGGAGTGGAGTGGAATAGAATAGAATAGGAATAGAATAGAATTATTTATTGGCCAAGTGTGATTGTACACACAAGGAACTTATCTTTGGTGCAGATGTTGTCAGTGTACATAAAAGAAAAGATACATTTGTCAAGAATCACGAGGTACAACACTTAATGATTGTCATGGGGTCAAATACACAATCATGAAACAATATTAATATACATCATAAGGATACAAACAATAAGTTACAGTCATAGTCATTAGTGAGAGGAGATGAGTGATGGGAACGATGAGAAGTTTAATAGTAGTGCAAACCTAGTAAATAGTTTGACAGTGTTGAGGGAATTATTTGTTTAGCAGAGTGATGGCATTTGGGAAAAAATGTTCTTGTGTCTAGTTGTCTTGGTGTGCAGTGCTCTATAGCAGTGTGAGCACGTGCATGCTTATGAGTGTAAATATGAATTTAATTTATAATTATTGTTTCATCCCAAATTTCCTGTTCTGCCCCATTTGGTTTCATACAAAATAACTTTTCTGGAACAAATCCTGGAGTGAGGAATGGTGACAATGCAAAATGTTACCTTAATTTTCCAATCTACAGAGCCATTCCAGAAGTATTAATGTGGGCCAAAACTAAAAATTAAATGGGTCGTGCTTGATACATTTTTCATAACATTTAGCATTAAAATAAATCTCTAAATGGGGCCAAAACTGCTCCAGATCAAAACCAGGCCTGACATCAGATAACCATGAATCTCAATTCATTGGCTTTAATGGGCTTCGGCTCTATTTGTGCTCAATGTCTGCACATTTCTGCCTTGTAGAATAAGAAATTGAAGCATACTGGGTGAGATTCTTGCCTATATCATAGCTCAGAGGTTTAATTTTTTCCAAATCCAAAGTTGCACTTTACCTTTGAGTGGCATGCTAATAGTTGGACAACAAAAGCAGTTGTTGGACCAAACAAAATGTAAACCTGAGTTAATATATATATATATTAAATATATTAAACACAGTTAATAGAGCTGCTTTCCAATCATGAATTTTAATCATGAAATTAACTATTTCTCCTTTCTATCACATTAAAAATTTGGCAGGTGTCTTGAATTTGACAGAAGTTTTCCAGTACTGGATAAAAATTTTCCTTGTGCAGTAGGATAAAGCCGCTTAAAATAGTTGACTGCCCTCTGTCAACCCAAAACAACTGCTATAAGCTAACATTTGTCTTTTTGCTTTCTCCATCTTAACACAGGCAGAATATCACATCCAATAGTTGAAACAGGGCCTGCCAAAAATATGGTATGGATTGTGAGTTTTTGTCAGAAATCAGGTGATGGGCAGATTAAGGCTCCAGAAAAATGGTTGCACTGACAGGTTGTTTCATTGGGGGAAAGGAGACCTTGACTGGGAGTCACATAGGCTATTTTAGAGGAGAGGTCCTTGAGAGGTGGTACTTCAGTTACAGAATCCAAAAAAATAACCTGGAGGAGAGGAGAGGAAAGGATGCAACAAACTAATAATTCAGCCACATGTGTCACAAAATGAAATGCAATTCAAGGCACTTGATCTAATAGAAGGCTGGCAAAAATAATCCCCCAAAAGCTGCACTCTTTTAAATAAACCCAAATAACCAGATAGCTACCTTGCTCAGGAATTCTGGGAGTTGAAGTTCACAGGCTGTAAAGATGCCATAGTTCCCCTTTCCCATGCTAAAGTTTTAAACCTCTTCTTCCCTCAATATATACACTGCTCAAAAAAATAAAGGGAACACTTAAACCACACAATATACCTCCATGTAAATCAAACTTCTGTGAAATCAAACTGTCCACTTAGAAAGCAACACCGATTGACAATCAATTTCACAAGCTGTTGTGCACATTCAACTTTGTACAGAACGAAGGATTCAATGAGAATATTTCATTCATTCAGATCTAGGATGTGTTATTTGAGTGTTCCCTTTATTTTTTTGAGCAGTATATATAGCTGATAATTCCGGTTAAACTCCCC